>NC_140585.1:752681531-752704031 GCF_964204655.1 Triturus cristatus | reverse complement strand
GCCCTGCTACAGCTCCCCGATCACCAAATGTCGTCCTACGACCACATGAAGGCTGCCCTACTCACCCGCTACGGCCTCACGCCCGAGATGTACCGCCAGAGGTTCAGAGATTGCACCCGGATCCCAGGTACAACTTGGGTAGAGTACGTGAACTATTTCAGCCGGGCCTTCGAGGGTTGGATCAAGGGAAGTCAGGTCACCACCTACGAACAACTCTTCAACCTTATGGTATGGGAGCACCTGTCAAACAACTGTTTCGTCGAGCTCAGGCAGCACCTACTCGACAGTAAGCTGACTGACCCCCGGCAGCTCGCCGCGGAAGCTGACCGATGGGAAAGCACCCGAGTGGGCCGGAGGGGGCCACACGAACAGAACAGAAACAACCAAGGCCAGCACCGTCCTCGAGGAGGAGGAGGGGGCCAGGGGCGAGGGAGAGACGCCTTGCCCGCGACACCCGTGGCCAGCACCCCGGCTCCGGCCGGCCGGGGCAACCCCCTGTTGCGGCCTGGGTACCGAGCCAACGTCACGTGCCACCGGTGCCAGCGACTAGGCCACTACGCCAATGATCCGAACTGCCCGCTAAACCAAACACCCAAGCCCCGCCAGGTAGCTGCCGCTGCCCTAGGGGAAGAGCAATCATCGGAGGGACCCGAAGAGTATGAGCCGGCCCAGCAAGGGTGGGAACCGGCCGCCATGGTCCTGGCATGCTTAGGGGGAAGAGACATGGTTCCGCGGGCCCCCCTACCCGCCAACACCAGAAAATACGGTCAGTGGGTGACCATTAATGGACAGAGAGCCGAGGCCTTGCGTGACACCGGCGCCAGCGTGACGGCCGTCCGCTGTCACCTGGTGAAGCCCGAGCAGATCCTACCGAACATTCTCTGCCCCGTCCGCTCGGCAGACAACTCTGAAAGCATGTGTAAGATGGCCTGCGTCCCGTTTGAATGGGGAGGGGTCTCCGGCCTACTGAAGGTGACGGTCCGGGACGATGCCCCCGTGGACTGCCTCCTGGGGAATGACCTCGAGAGTTCCCCGTGGGCCACCGTCGAGAGAAGAGAGCACTTGGGGATGCTGGGTCTCCCGGACTGGGCCTGCATAACCACCCGATCCATGGCCGCCCGTGCCGCCCCCCGATCAGAAGAAACCGAATGGCCAGCACCTCCGCCCCCGGTGGCCCCTGTAGGGGACAACGGCGAGTCCGACCTACCGGACCCGACTACCGAAGAAGACGCGCCACACCAGGACCTTCCGGATCTGGCTCAGTGGCGGCAAGAAGGGGGGCCCACCCAAGAACAGTTCCGCCAGGAACAAAAGACCTGTCCCTCCCTCGAGGGACTCCGCCAACAAGCCAGCACCCAAAACGCCGGGGACACCACCGGAACCCACTGGGTCTACTGGGATAACGACCTGCTCTACAGCGAGCAAAGAATCGCCGAGCTGGGGGCCGGTCGAGTTCTGGTGGTACCGCTCCGCTTCCGAGACTTTCTGCTCAACCTGGCCCACGATGTCCCCCTGGCTGGACACCTGGGCCAGGACAAAACGTACAGTCGCCTGGTGACCCACTTTTTCTGGCCGAAAATGAGGAATGACGTCCTGAACCACTGCCGATCTTGCCCCACTTGCCAAGCCAGCGGAAAGAGTGGCCGGAAGCTGAAGGCCCCTCTACAACCCTTCCCTGTGGTCACCACCCCGTTCGAGAGGGTGGGGATAGACATTGTGGGACCTCTGGACCCCCGCACGGCACAAGGACACAGGTTCATCTTGGTACTAGTGGACCATGCCACCCGCTACCCCGAGGCGGTGCCCCTACGGACAGTGACCGCTCCGGTGGTTGGCCGGGCCCTGATGGGGATCTTCTCCCGGGTAGGCTTCCCCCGAGAAGTCGTCAGCGACCGGGGTACGAATTTCATCTCCAAATACATGAAGTCCCTCTGGCAACAATGCGGGGTCACCTACAGATTCACGACCCCCTATCACCCCCAAGGGAACGGACTAGTGGAGCGTTTTAACCGCACTCTCAAAGGGATGATTGGGGGATTGGAAGAGCCTCTCCGTCGCCAGTGGGATGTACTGCTCCCGTGCCTCCTCTTCGCCTACCGGGAAGTTCCCCAGAAGTCCCTCGGTTTTAGCCCCTTCGAACTCCTATACGGGCACCCTGTGCGGGGGCCCCTCAGCCTAGTCAAGGAAGGTTGGGAGATGGCCCCCCTAACGACCCCTCCAGACGTCTTCAAATACATCCTGGCCTTACGAAACCAGACCCGGCGCTTCAGGGAGATGGCCAAGGCGAACCTCGAGGCCAGCCAGGAGGACATGAAGAGGTGGTATGATCACAATGCCTCCTCCGTTGAATTCGAGCCTGGGCAGCAAGTATGGGTGATGTCCCCCACCGAACCATGTGCCCTGCAAGATAAGTGGACGGGGCCCTTCAAAGTGGTCGAGCGCAAAAGCCCCGTCACTTACCTCATCGCCATAGGGTCCTCCTGGAACCCCCTTCGGGTCCTCCACACCAACCGGCTCAAACCACACTTTGTGCGCTCCGAACTAAGCCTCCTGATGGCGACCGACAGTGGTACAGAAGAAGACTCCGAGCCCCTCCCGGATCTCTTAAAGACTCAGGAGAAGGACGGCTCCGTGGATGGGGTCCGGCTCTCCGACGCCCTCACTTCGGAGCAACGCCAGGACTGCCGGGACCTCCTGCTGCAGTTCGCTGCCCTGTTCTCCCTCACCCCCGGGGTCACCCCCTGGTGTTTGCACGACGTAGACACCGGGGACAGTCCCCCTGTCCGGCATCGGGCCTACCGCGTACCAGATCGGGTACGGGCCTGCATACAAGAGGAAGTGGCCAAGATGCTCACGATCGGGGTCATCGAGCCCTCGGACAGTCCCTGGGCCAGTCCGGTTGTACTGGTTCCCAAAGCCGCTGCCCCCGGCACCGCACCTGAACTGAGATTCTGCGTCGACTACCGGGGCTTGAACGCTGTCACCCGGGCCGACGCTCATCCCATCCCCCGAGCAGACGAGCTGATCGACCGGCTGGGGGCCGCCCGCTACCTTAGTATCTTCGACCTAACGGCGGGCTACTGGCAGATCGGCCTCACACCCAGGGCTCAGGAACGGTCAGCCTTCTCTACCCCCGATGGCCACTATCAATTTAAGGTCATGCCCTTTGGCATGAAGAATGCCCCCGCCACGTTCCAACGCCTTGTGAACCAGGTCTTGGCGGGGCTTGAAGAATTCAGCGCTGCCTACCTGGACGATATCGCTGTATACAGCCGCCACTGGCCCGACCACCTCCGTCACCTCCAAGAGGTCCTACGAGCCCTCCAGCGGGCCGGCCTCACCATTAAGGCCGGCAAGTGCCAGATTGGCCAAGGGTCTGTGACCTACCTTGGGCACCAAGTGGGGAGTGGGCTGGTGGCCCCACTACAACTTAAGATTGCTGCCATCCAGTCCTGGCAGCCCCCCGTCACCCAGACCGAGGTCCGAGCCTTCTTGGGGCTCACCGGCTACTACCGGCGGTTCGTGAAGGACTACGGCAGCATCGTGGGGCCCCTCACGGGTCTCACATCCAAGAATCAACCGAAGCGGGTCAGCTGGACTCCTGATTGTCAAGCGGCCTTCGAGGAGCTGAAGGCCGCCCTGTGCACCGCCCCGGTGCTCCAGGCCCCCGATTACAGTCGGGAATTTGTGGTGCAGACCGACGCCTCCGCCCACGGCATCGGAGCCGTCCTCTCTCAGTTGAACCCCGAAGGTCATGACCAGCCGGTGGCCTTCATCAGTCGACGTCTCCTGGCCCGAGAACAGCGTTGGAGCACCATCGAGAGGGAGGCATTTGCAGTAGTGTGGGCCCTCAAAAAGCTCCGACCCTATCTCTTCGGTGCCCACTTCCGGGTACAAACCGACCATCGACCCCTGCAATGGCTGATGCAGATGCGGGGGGAGAACCCAAAACTCTTGCGCTGGTCCATTTCCCTGCAGGGAATGGACTTCACCGTGGAGCACCGACCAGGCCAAGACCACGCCAACGCGGATGGCCTGTCCCGCTTTTTCCGCCTCGACGAAGAGAGTCCCCAAGGAGATGGGTGACTCTCCCCGCCTTCAGCTGGGGGGGACGCATGTTGGACAGGCCTCACAGACGACTTGCTCCCTCCCCGCTCGACAGGGCCCGGACTCCGGCCCACCTGGCATAACCCCGCGACAAGCACCTGTACTCCGTCTCCCGACGGACCCTTTGCCCTCGGACCCTTACTCATCACGGGGTCCAGCCCCACCGGCTTCCCCGGCCGGGTCAAGCCGCCATCTTGGGCCCTGCACCACGCGGCCGCCTGGCCTCCCCTCGACCCCAACCCCGGGCCTGGCCGGCCCCGACATCCCGGCACCACCATCCACCCAGGAAGTGAGCGGACCACTTGGCAGGTCAATGGGAGAACGAAGTGTCAAGGGCTCCCCCGCCAGGTGCCGATCACCCCCAGCTCCCCCAGGCACTGGCTCCACCCCCTGCTGGGTGTCTGGACACTTTCATCCCGGACCCTCCGACCTCCAAGTGCGAGGGTCCGGACATCAAAGGGCACCAGCCCTATAACTGAGGCAGCTCCGGAGCAGGAAGGCAGTTGTATCCTGGAGTCGAGAGACACCGAGTGAACTCAACCTGGACGGTCTACTGGCGCTGCCATAGCCCGCTCTTGTGAACCATCGTCCTGCCTGCTGGCGCTGCCGCGGCCTTCTGCAACATTCATCTTCCTGGGACCTGCTGGCGCGGCCTTCTGCAACATTCATCTTCCTGGGACCTGCTGGCGCTGCCGCGGCCCGTCGTAACGACCATCCTCACCGGGACCTGCTGGCGCTGCCGCGGACCGTATATCTTCCGGGGACCTGCTGGCGCTGCCGCGGCCCGTTGTATCGACCATCCACACCGGGACCTGCTGGCGCTGCCGCGGCCCGTACCACCAAGCTCGAGGATTGTGAGCTCATCATCATCTCATCCGAACTACCTGATTGGTAAATAGACTGTCCCGCTACCCCCTTCCCTACCTTGCGAGACTATAATCGAGGGGACCCCTGAGTCCAGACCTCCTTGTACCATTCCACCGTACCTTAAATAAGTGCTTATAAAGAACACTGAACCTTATCCTTGTGTGGCATCTGTCTGTGGGGGGGAAGTTACTTATCTGTACGCTCGCTGGAGACGGCTCTCCCCGGAGACCTCTCCTCCTGACCCCGGCCGACCCTCCCGGTCCGTCTACCTTTTCTAACAGTGTGGTTGGGTGTGTGTGTGGGTGTGTGGTTGGGTGTGTGGTTGGGTGTGTGGTTGGGTGTGTGGTTGGGTGTGTGGTTGGGTGTGTGGTTGGGTGTGTGGTTGGGTGTGTGGTTGGGTGTGTGGTTGGGTGTGTGGTTGGGTGTGTGGTTGGGTGTGTGGTTGGGTGTGTGGTTGGGTGTGTGGTTGGGTGTGTGGTTGGGTGTGTGGTTGGGTGTGTGGTTGGGTGTGTGGTTGGGTGTGTGGTTGGGTGTGTGGTTGGGTGTGTGGTTGGGTGTGTGGTTGGGTGTGTGGTTGGGTGTGTGGTTGGGTGTGTGGTTGGGTGTGTGGTTGGGTGTGTGGTTGGGTGTGTGGTTGGGTGTGTGGTTGGGTGTGTGGTTGGGTGTGTGGTTGGGTGTGTGGTTGGGTGTGTGGTTGGGTGTGTGGTTGGGTGTGTGGTTGGGTGTGTGGTTGGGTGTGTGGTTGGGTGTGTGGTTGGGTGTGTGGTTGGGTGTGTGGTTGGGTGTGTGGTTGGGTGTGTGGTTGGGTGTGTGGTTGGTTGGGTGTGTGGTTGGGTGTGTGGTTGGTTGGGTGTGTGGTTGGTTGGGTGTGTGTGTGTGGTTGGGTGTGTGTGTGTGGTTGGGTGTGTGTGTGGTTGGGTGTGTGTGTGTGGTTGGGTGTGTGTGTGTGGTTGGGTGTGTGTGTGTGTGGTTGGGTGTGTGTGTGTGTGGTTGGGTGTGTGTGTGTGTGGTTGGGTGTGTGTGTGGTTGGGTGTGTGTGTGGTTGGGTGTGTGTGTGGTTGGGTGTGTGTGTGGTTGGGTGTGTGTGTGGTTGGGTGTGTGTGTGGTTGGGTGTGTGTGTGGTTGGGTGTGTGTGTGGTTGGGTGTGTGTGTGGTTGGGTGTGTGTGTGGTTGGGGGTGTGTGTGGTTGGGGGTTGTTAGAAAAGGTAGACGGACCGGGAGGGCCGGCCGGGGTCAGGGGGAGAGGTCTCCGCGGAGAGCCGTCTCCAGCGATCGTACAGACAAGTAACTTCCCCCCCCCCACAGACAGAAATCACACACGGATAAGGTTCAGTGTTCTTCATAGGTACTTAGTTATGATACGGTAGAATGGTACAAGGAGGTCTGGACGCCGGGGTCCCCTCGATTAGAGTCTCGTAAGGTAGGGAAGGGGGTAGCGGGTCAGTCTATTTACCAATCAGGTAGTTCGGATGAGATGATGATGAGCTCACAATCCTCGAGCTTGGGGGTTAGGTGGTACGGTCCGCGGCAGCGCCAGCAGGTCCCGGTAAGGATGGTTGATACAACGGGCCGCGGCAGCGCCAGCAGGTCCCCGGAAGATGACGGTCCGCGGCAGCGCCAGCAGGTCCCGGTGAGGATGGTCGTTACAACGGGCCGCGGCAGCGCCAGCAGGTCCCAGGAAGATGAAGGTAGCAGAAGGCCGCGGCAGCGCCAGCAGGCAGGACGATGGTTCACAAGAGCGGGCTACGGCAGCGCCAGTAGACCGTCAGGGTTGAGTTCACTCGGTGTCTCTCGACTCCAGGATACAACTGCCTTCCTGCTCCGGAGCTGTCTTAGTTATAGGGCTGGTGCCCTTTGATGTCCGGACCCTCGCACTTGGAGGTCGGAGGGTCCGGGATGAAGGTGTCCAGACACCCAGCAGGGGGTGGAGCCAGCGCCTGGGGGCTGCTGGAGGCGATCGGCACCTGGCGGGGGAAGAGCTCTTGACGCTTCGTTCTCCCATTGACCTGCCAAGTGGTCCGCTCACCTCCTGGGTGGATGGTGGTGCCGGGATGTCGGGGCCGGCCAGGCCCGGGGTTAGGGTCGAGGTGAGGCCACGCGGCCGCGTGGTGCAGGGCCCAAGATGGCGGCTGGACCCGGCCGGGGAAGCCGGTGGGGCTGGACCCCGTGATGAGTAGGGGTCCGAGGGCAGAGGGTTCGTCGGGAGACGGAGTACAGGTGCTTGTCGTGGGGATATGCCGGGTGGCCCGGAGCTCGGGCCCTGTCGTGCGGGGGGGGAGCAAGCCCTCTGTGTGGCCTGTCCAACATGCGTCCCCCCCAGCTGAAGGCGGGGAGAGTCACCCATCTCCTTGGGGACTCTCTTCGTCGAAAAAGCGGGACAGGCCGTCCGCGTTGGCGTGGTCTTGGCCTGGCCGGTGCTCCACAGTGAAGTCCATTCCCTGCAGGGAAATGGACCAGCGCAAGAGTTTTGGGTTCTCCCCCCGCATCTGCATCAGCCATTGCAGGGGTCGATGGTCGGTTTGTACCCGGAAGTGGGTACCGAAGAGATAGGGTCGGAGCTTTTTGAGGGCCCACACTACTGCAAATGCCTCCCTCTCGATTGTGCTCCAACGCTGTTCTCGGGCCAGGAGACGTCGACTGATGAAGGCCACCGGCTGGTCATGACCTTCGGGGTTCAGCTGAGAGAGGACGGCCCCGATGCCGTGGTCGGAGGCGTCGGTCTGCACTACAAATTCCCGACTGTAATCGGGGGCCTGGAGCACCGGGGCGGTGCACAGTGCGGCCTTCAGCTCCTCGAAGGCCGCTTGACAATCAGGAGTCCAGTGGACCCGCTTCGGTTGATTCTTGGATGTGAGTCCCGTGAGGGGCCCCACGATGCTGCCGTAGTCCTTCACGAACCGCCGGTGAGCCCCAAGAAGGCTCGGACCTCGGTCTGGGTGACGGGGGGCTGCCAGGACTGGATGGCAGCAATCTTAAGTTGTAGTGGGGCCACCAGCCCGCTTCCCACTTGGTGCCCAAGGTAGGTCACAGACCCTTGGCCAATTTGGCACTTGCCGGCTTTAATGGTGAGGCCGGCCCGCTGGAGGGCTTGGAGGACCTCTTGGAGGTGATGGAGGTGGTCGGACCAGTGGCGGCTGTATACAGCGATATCGTCCAGGTAGGCAGCGCTGAATTCTTCGAGCCCTGCCAAGACCTGGTTCACAAGACGTTGGAATGTGGCGGGGGCATTCTTCATGCCAAAGGGCATGACCTTAAATTGATAGTGGCCATCGGGGGTGGAGAAGGCTGACCGTTCCTGAGCCCTGGGTGTGAGGCCGATCTGCCAGTAGCCCGCCGTTAGGTCGAAGATACTAAGGTAGCGGGCGGCCCCCAGCCGGTCGATCAGCTCGTCTGCTCGGGGGATGGGATGAGCGTCGGTCCGGGTGGCAGCGTTCAAGCCCCGGTAGTCGACGCAGAATCTCAGTTCAGGGGCGGTGCCGGGGGCAGCGGCCTTGGGAACTAATACAACCGGACTGGCCCAGGGACTGTCCGAGGGCTCGATGACCCCGATCGTGAGCATCTTGGCCACTTCCTCCTGTATGCAGGCCCGTACCCGATCTGGTACGCGGTAGGCCCGGTGCCGGACAGGGGGACTGTCCCCGGTGTCTACGTCGTGCAAACACCAAGGGGTGACCCCGGGGGTGAGGGAGAACAGGGCAGCGAACTGCAGCAGGAGGTCCCGGCAGTCCTGGCGTTGCTCCGAAGTGAGGGCGTCGGAGAGCCGGACCCCATCCACGGAGCCGTCCTTCTCCTGAGTCTTTAAGAGATCCGGGAGGGGCTCGGAGTCTTCTTCTGTACCACTGTCGGTCGCCATCAGGAGGCTTAGTTCGGAGCGCACAAAGTGTGGTTTGAGCCGGTTGGTGTGGAGAACCCGCAGGGGGTTCCGGGTGGACCCCATGTCGATGAGGTAAGTGACGGGGCTTTTACGCTCGACCACTTTGAAGGGCCCCGTCCACTGGTCTTGCAGGGCACATGGTTCGGTGGGGGACATCACCCATACTTGCTGCCCAGGCTCGAACTCAACGGAGGAGGCATTGTGATCATACCACCTTTTCATGTCCTCCTGACTGGCCTCGAGGTTCGCCTTGGCCATCTCCCTGAAGCGCCGGGTCTGGTTTCGTAGGGCCAGGATGTATTTGAAGACGTCAGGAGGGGTCGTTAAGGGGGCCATCTCCCAACCTTCCTTGACTAGGCTGAGGGGCCCTCGCACAGGATGCCCGTACAAGAGTTCGAAAGGGCTAAAGCCGAGGGACTTCTGGGGGACTTCTCGGTAGGCGAAGAGGAGGCACGGGAGCAGCACATCCCACTGGCGACGGAGAGGCTCTTCCAATCCCCCAATCATCCCCAATCATCCCCTTGAGAGTGCGGTTAAAACGCTCCACTAGTCCGTTCCCTTGGGGGTGATAGGGGGTCGTGAATCTGTAGGTGACCCCGCATTGTTGCCAGAGGGACTTCATGTATTTAGATATGAAATTCGTACCTCGGTCGCTGACGACTTCTCGGGGGAAGCCTACCCGGGAGAAGATCCCCATCAGGGCCCGGCCAACCACCGGAGCTGTCACTGTCCGTAGGGGCACCGCCTCGGGGTAGCGGGTGGCATGGTCCACTAGGACCAAGATGAACCTGTGTCCTTGTGCCGTGCGGGGGTCCAGAGGCCCCACAATGTCTATCCCCACCCTCTCGAACGGGGTGGTGACCACCGGGAAGGGTTGCAGAGGGGCCTTCAGCTTCCGACCACTCTTCCCGCTGGCTTGGCACGTGGGGCAAGATCGGCAGTGGTTCAGGACGTCATTCCTCATTTTTGGCCAGAAAAAGTGGGTCACCAGGCGACTGTATGTTTTGTCCTGGCCCAGGTGTCCAGCCAGGGGGACATCGTGGGCCAGGTTGAGCAGAAAGTCTCGGAAGCGGAGCGGTACCACCAGAACTCGACCGGCCCCCAGCTCGGCGATTCTTTGCTCGCTGTAGAGCAGGTCGTTGTCCCAGTAGACCCAGTGGGTTCCGGTGGTGTCCCCTGCGTTTTGGGTATCGGCTTGTTGGCGGAGTCCCTCGAGGGAGGGACAAGTCTTTTGTTCCTGGCGGAACTGTTCTTGGGTGGGCCCCCCCTCTTGACGCCACTGAGCCAGATCCGGAAGGTCCTGGTGTTGTGCGTCTGCTTCGATAGTCTGGTCCGGGAGGTCGGCCTCGCTGTTGTCCTCGACGGGGGCAACCGGGGGCGGAGGTGCCGGCCATTCGGTTTCTTCTGATCGGGGGGTGGCCCGGGCGGTCATGGATCGGGTGGTTATGCAGGCCCAGTCCGGGAGGCCCAGCATCCCCAGGTGCTCTCTTTTCTCGACGGTGGCCCACGGGGAACTCTCGAGGTCATTCCCCAGGAGGCAGTCCACGGGGGCATCGTCCCGGACCGTCACCTTCAGTAGGCCGGAGACCCCTCCCCATTCAAACGGGACGCAGGCCATCTTACACATACTCTCAGAGTTATCTGCCGAGCGGACGGGGCAGAGAATGTTCGGCAGGATCTGCTCGGGCTTCACCAGATGACAGCGGACGGCCGTCACGCTGGCGCCGGTGTCACGCAAGGCCTCGGCTCTCTGTCCATTAATGGTCACCCACTGACCGTATTTTCTGGTGTTGGCGGGTAGGGGAGCCCGCGGAACCATGTCTCTTCCCCCTAGGCATGCCAGGACCATGGCGGCCGGTTCCCACCCTTGCTGGGCCGGCTCGTACTCTTCGGGTCCCTCCGAGGATTGCTCTTCCCCTAGGGCAGCGGCCGCTACCTGGCGGGGCTTGGGTGTTTGATTTAGCGGGCAGTTCGGGTCATTGGCGTAGTGGCCTAGTCGCTGGCACCGGTGGCACGTGACGTTGGCTCGGTACCCAGGCCGCAACGGGGGGTTGCCCCGGCCGGCCGGAGGCGGGGTGCTGGCCACGGGTGTTGTTGGTAAGGCGTCTCTCCCTCGCCCCTGGCCCCCTCCTCCTCCCCGAGGACGGTGCTGGCCTTGGTTGCCTCTGTTCTGGTCGTGGGGCCCTCTCCGGCTCACTCGGGTGCTTTCCCACCGGTCAGCTTCGGCGGCGAGCTGCCGGGGGTCGGTCAGCTTACTGTCGAGTAGGTGCTGCCGGAGCTCGACGAAACAGTTGTTTGACAGGTGCTCCCATACCATAAGGTTGAAGAGTTGTTCGTAAGTGGTGACCTGACTTCCCTTGATCCACCCTTCGAATGCCCGGCTGAAATAGTTCACGTATTCTACCCACGTTGTACCTGGGATCCTGGTGCAATCTCTGAACCTCTGGTGGTACATCTCGGGCGTGAGGCCGTAGCGGGTGAGGAGGGCAGCCTTCATGTGGTCGTAGGACGACATTTGGTGATCGGGGAGCTGCAGCAGGGCATCGCGACCCTCGTTGACAAATCTGCCCCAAAGTCCGGCTCCCCAATCACTCCGGTCGATTCGGTGGGAGGTCATTGCGATCTCATAGGCTTTAAACCACTGTTGTATGTCGTCTTCTCGGACATATTCGCGGACAACATCCTTGGGGATGTGAACTTTTTTCTCACTTGGCCCCGGGGTGTGTGGTCGCTCAGGCACCCCCAGTTCCTTATTCTGTTTGCGCAGTTCTATTTCCGCTAGTCGGCGCTCGTGCTCGAGCGTTATTTTTTTCTCTTCCAGCTCTCTCTGTCTCTGCTTTTCTTCTCGTTCCTCTCGAAGCCGCATATGCTCGAGGTTAAGTTTCTGTTCAGCTAACTTGAGTTCCCCATCCATCTTGAGTCGTGCCATCTCCAACTCGTGTAATCTGACTCTGTCTCTTTCTCGGATCTCCTCTTGCGGAAGACCCGTTCCCCGCTCCTCGGGAGCCGTGGCGTTCCCCTCTGGTGTGATGCTGGTTTGGTCTGGGGTGACGCTGCTTTGGTCGGAGGGTCCTGTGACCCCCGTTTCTGTCCATGACTCCAGAGCGCGCTTTAGATCATCCTTGGTACTCAGGCCGGTGGTAGCAATGCCAAGTTCTATGCAAAATTGTCTCAGTTCGCGGTGGTTGTATTCTTCTAATTTCTCCATTTGGAATTTCTCGGTGGAGCTGCTATCTTTGGTCGACATCGTGTTTTTGTCGTGGGGTGAGCTACTCTCTGTACGCTTACGCGTTGATTCGGATCGCGCCGCTGGCCACCAATGTTAGAAAAGGTAGACGGACCGGGAGGGCCGGCCGGGGTCAGGGGGAGAGGTCTCCGGGGAGAGCCGTCTCCAGCGATCGTACAGACAAGTAACTCCCCCCCCCCCCACAGACAGAAATCACACACGGATAAGGTTCAGTGTTCTTTATAGGTACTTAGTTATGATACGGTAGAATGGTACAAGGAGGTCTGGACGCCGGGGTCCCCTCGATTAGAGTCTCGTAAGGTAGGGAAGGGGGTAGCGGGTCAGTCTATTTACCAATCAGGTAGTTCGGATGAGATGATGATGAGCTCACAATCCTCGAGCTTGGGGGTTAGGTGGTACGGTCCGCGGCAGCGCCAGCAGGTCCCGGTAAGGATGGTTGATACAACGGGCCGCGGCAGCGCCAGCAGGTCCCCGGAAGATGACGGTCCGCGGCAGCGCCAGCAGGTCCCGGTGAGGATGGTCGTTACAACGGGCCGCGGCAGCGCCAGCAGGTCCCAGGAAGATGACGGTCCGCGGCAGCGCCAGCAGGTCCCGGTGAGGATGGTCGTTACAACGGGCCGCGGCAGCGCCAGCAGGTCCCAGGAAGATGAAGGTAGCAGAAGGCCGCGGCAGCGCCAGCAGGCAGGACGATGGTTCACAAGAGCGGGCTACGGCAGCGCCAGTAGACCGTCAGGGTTGAGTTCACTCGGTGTCTCTCGACTCCAGGATACAACTGCCTTCCTGCTCCGGAGCTGTCTTAGTTATAGGGCTGGTGCCCTTTGATGTCCGGACCCTCGCACTTGGAGGTCGGAGGGTCCGGGATGAAGGTGTCCAGACACCCAGCAGGGGGTGGAGCCAGCGCCTGGGGGCTGCTGGAGGCGATCGGCACCTGGCGGGGGAAGAGCTCTTGACGCTTCGTTCTCCCATTGACCTGCCAAGTGGTCCGCTCACCTCCTGGGTGGATGGTGGTGCCGGGATGTCGGGGCCGGCCAGGCCCGGGGTTAGGGTCGAGGTGAGGCCACGCGGCCGCGTGGTGCAGGGCCCAAGATGGCGGCTGGACCCGGCCGGGGAAGCCGGTGGGGCTGGACCCCGTGATGAGTAGGGGTCCGAGGGCAGAGGGTTCGTCGGGAGACGGAGTACAGGTGCTTGTCGTGGGGATATGCCGGGTGGCCCGGAGCTCGGGCCCTGTCGTGCGGGGGGGGAGCAAGCCCTCTGTGTGGCCTGTCCAACAGGGGTGTGTGTGGTTGGGGGTGTGTGTGGTTGGGGGTGTGTGTGTGTGTGTGGTGGTGTGTGTGTGGTGGTGTGTGGTGGTGGGTGTGTGGTTGGGTGTGTGTGTGGTTGGGTGTGTGTGTGGTTGGGTGTGTGTGTGGTTGGGTGTGTGTGTGGTTGGGTGTGTGTGTGGTTGGGTGTGTGTGTGTGGTTGGGTGTGTGTGTGTGTGGTTGGGTGTGTGTGTGTGTGGTTGGGTGTGTGTGTGTGGTTGGGTGTGTGTGTGTGTGGTTGGGTGTGTGTGTGTGTGGTTGGGTGTGTGTGTGTGTGGTTGGGTGTGTGTGTGTGTGGTTGGGTGTGTGTGTGTGTGTGGTTGGGTGTGTGTGTGTGTGTTGTGGTTGGGTGTGTGTGTGTGTGTTGTGGTTGGGTGTGTGTTTGTGGTTGGGTGTGTGTTTGTGGTTGGGTGTGTGTTTGTGGTTGGGTGTGTGTGTGTGTGGTTGGGTGTGTGTGTGGTTGGGTGTGTGTGTGTGTGTGGTTGGGTGTGTGTGTGTGTGTGTGTGTGGTTGTGTGTGTGTGTGTGGTTGGGTGTGTGTGTGTGTGTGTGTGTGGTTGTGTGTGTGTGTGTGGTTGGGTGTGTGTGTGTGTGTGGTTGGGTGTGTGTGTGTGGGTGTGTGTGTGGGTGTGTGTGTGGGTGTGTGTGGTTGGGTGTGTGTGTGGTTGGGTGTGTTGTGGTTGGGTGTGTGTGTGTGGTTGGGTGTGTGTGTGTGTGTGGTTGGGTGTGTGTGTGTGGGTGTGTGTGTGGGTGTGTGTGTGGGTGTGTGTGTGGGTGTGTGTGGTTGGGTGTGTGTGTGGTTGGGTGTGTTGTGGTTGGGTGTGTGTTTGTGGTTGGGTGTGTGTTTGTGGTTGGGTGTGTGTTTGTGGTTGGGTGTGTGTGTGTGTGGTTGGGTGTGTGTGTGGTTGGGTGTGTGTGTGTGTGTGGTTGGGTGTGTGTGTGTGTGTGTGTGTGGTTGTGTGTGTGTGTGTGGTTGGGTGTGTGTGTGTGTGTGTGTGTGGTTGTGTGTGTGTGTGTGGTTGGGTGTGTGTGTGTGTGTGGTTGGGTATGTGTGTGTGTGTGGTTGGGTATGTGTGTGTGTGTGTGTGGGTGTGTGTGTGGGTGTGTGTGTGTGGGTGTGTGTGTGGTTGGGTGTGTGTGTGGTTGGGTGTGTGTGTGGTTGGGTGTGTGTGCGGTTGGGTGTGTGTGCGGTTGGGTGTGTGTGCGGTTGGGTGTGTGTGCGGTTGGGTGTGTGTGCGGTTGGGTGTGTGTGCGGTTGGGTGTGTGTGCGGTTGGGTGTGTGTGCGGTTGGGTGTGTGTGCGGTTGGGTGTGTGTGCGGTTGGGTGTGTGTGCGGTTGGGTGTGTGTGCGGTTGGGTGTGTGTGCGGTTGGGTGTGTGTGCGGTTGGGTGTGTGTGCGGTTGGGTGTGTGTGCGGTTGGGTGTGTGTGCGGTTGGGTGTGTGTGCGGTTGGGTGTGTGTGCGGTTGGGTGTGTGTGCGGTTGGGTGTGTGTGCGGTTGGGTGTGTGTGCGGTTGGGTGTGTGTGCGGTTGGGTGTGTGCGGTTGGGTGTGTGTGCGGTTGGGTGTGTGCGGTTGGGTGTGTGCGGTTGGGTGTGTGCGGTTGGGTGTGTGCGGTTGGGTGTGTGCGGTTGGGTGTGTGCGGTTGGGTGTGTGCGGTTGGGTGTGTGCGGTTGGGTGTGTGCGGTTGGGTGTGTGCGGTTGGGTGTGTGCGGTTGGGTGTGTGCGGTTGGGTGTGTGCGGTTGGGTGTGTGCGGTTGGGTGTGTGCGGTTGGGTGTGTGCGGTTGGGTGTGTGCGGTTGGGTGTGTGCGGTTGGGTGTGTGCGGTTGGGTGTGTGCGGTTGGGTGTGTGCGGTTGGGTGTGTGCGGTTGGGTGTGTGCGGTTGGGTGTGTGCGGTTGGGTGTGTGCGGTTGGGTGTGTGCGGTTGGGTGTGTGCGGTTGGGTGTGTGTGCGGTTGGGTGTGTGCGGTTGGGTGTGTGCGGTTGGGTGTGTGCGGTTGGGTGTGTGCGGTTGGGTGTGTGTGCGGTTGGGTGTGTGTGCGGTTGGGTGTGTGTGCGGTTGGGTGTGTGTGCGGTTGGGTGTGTGCGGTTGGGTGTGTGCGGTTGGGTGTGTGCGGTTGGGTGTGTGCGGTTGGGTGTGTGCGGTTGGGTGTGTGCGGTTGGGTGTGTGCGGTTGGGTGTGTGTGCGGTTGGGTGTGTGTGCGGTTGGGTGTGTGCGGTTGGGTGGGTGCGGTTGGGTGGGTGTGGTTGGGTGGGTGGGTGTGGTTGGGTGGGTGTGGTTGGGTGGGTGGGTGTGTGTGTGGTTGGGTGTGTGTGTGTGGTTGGGTGTGTGTGTGTGTGTGGTTGGGTGTGTGTGTGTGTGGTTGGGTGTGTGTGTGTGTGGTTGGGTGTGTGTGTGTGGTTGGGTGTGTGTGTGTGGTTGGGTGTGTGTGTGTGGTTGGGTGTGTGTGTGTGGTTGGGTGTGTGTGTGTGGTTGGGTGTGTGTGTGGTTGGGTGTGTGTGTGGTTGGGTGTGTGTGTGTGGTTGGGTGTGTGTGTGTGGTTTGGTGTGTGTGTGTGTGGTTGGGTGTGTGTGTGGTTGGGTGTGTGTGTGTGTGGTTGGGTGTGTGTGTGTGTGTGGTTGGGTGTGTGTGTGTGTGTTGGACCCGGCCTCGTAGAATGGCCCTCCGTGCCCCCGCACCACCGAAACCTGGTACCTACAGCCCAAGCCCCCGGCCCGGCCGAACCTCCCCACCAGGACACACGCACCGACCCGGACATCCCCGTCCCTGGCCTCTCCCCTTTCGGCCACCCCGGGCCCGCGTGCCCACTTCATGCACCAAGATGGCCGCCCGGCCCCAGCGCGACCCGGGCATAGAGGCGCCACTCCGGCTGGAGGACATCACGCTTCCAGGGGATGAGAGAGGGAGGAGCAGTTTCTATCGCACCTCTGAACTCCCCCGGGACGGTGGGTTTCGATCGGCCCTCCGGCCTCCCTGAGGGCTGGCTCCACGCCTGCTGGGTGTCTGGGACTCCTCCCGACCCGGCCCTGAAAGGATCAAAAGACTATAGCAGGAAATCCCGACAAGCGACCCCCAGGTGACAAGACCCCTGCCTGCACAGACTCCGGACATCAAAGAGGGGTCGAACTATAACAAGGGGTGCTCTGGGGCTGTCCGGCAGATTCGACGCTGGAACAACGAGAGCCTGCTGACGTGGTCGCGGCTCCTGGAACTGGAACTCACCTGAGCCCTGCTGAGTGACTCGCGGCTCCCTGAAGATCGTAAGACCTCCGAACTTGTACCTGAGCCCTGCTGAGTGACTCGCGGCTCCCTGAAGATCGTAAGACCTCCGAACTTGTACCTGAGCCCTGCTGAGTGACTCGCGGCTCCCTGAAGATCGTAAGACCTCCGAACTTGTACCTGAGCCCTGCTGAGTGACTCGCGGCTCCCTGAAGATCGTAAGACCTCCGAACTTGTACCTGAGCCCTGCTGAGTGACTCGCGGCTCCCCCAGACTCTCACGGTCCCGCCGGACCCCAACTCCGACCACGTATCCCCCAGCTCGAGGATTGTGAGCTGTGCGCCGGGTACGTCCCTGCTTTGAACCGTTACCAGAGACAGTCCCGCTACCCCCTACCTTTCCGAGACTCTTGAGCCCGTGCTCACCTTGTACATATTTGCAGTGATACCTGTTTGATAAAGCTTGTTCTGAGAATACCCAGTGTGGTCCCTCTGTGTCGTGTGGTGCCAGAAGTACGATCCTAGTTGCGAGAGTCCTCCCCCTGGGGAATCTCCCGCCAGTGCCCGGCTACGATACTTTGAGGGTGGGTCTCAGGGTAGTCAGGACCCCTTTCCGGGCTCCTCTGAGGTCGCCGTCTAACAGTGTGGTTGGGTGTGTGTGTGGTTGGGTGTGTGTGTGTGGTTGGGTGTGTGTGTGTGGTTGGGTGTGTGTGTGTGGTTGGGTGTGTGTGTGTGGTTGGGTGTGTGTGTGTGGTTGGGTGTGTGTGTGTGTGGTTGGGTGTGTGTGTGTGGTTGGGTGTGTGTGTGTGTGTGTGTGTGTGTGTGTGTGTGTGGTTGGGTGTGTGTGTGTGTGGTTGGGTGTGTGTGTGTGTGTGGTTGGGTGTGTGTGTGTGTGTGGTTGGGTGTGTGTGGTTGGGTGTGTGTGGTTGGGTGTGTGTGGTTGGGTGTGTGTGATTGGGTGTGTGTGATTGGGTGTGTGTGATTGGGTGTGTGTGTGGGTGGGTGGGTGTGTGGTTGGGTGGGTGTGTGGTTGGGTGGGGGTGTGGTTGGGTGGGGGTGTGTGGGGGTGTGTGGGGGTGTGTGTGGGTGTGGTTGTGTGGGGGTGTGGTTGGGTGTGTGTGTGGGTGTGGTTGTGTGTGGTTGGGTGTGTGTGTGTGTGGTTGGGTGTGTGTGTGTGTGGTTGGGTGTGTGTGTGTGGTTGGGTGTGTGGTTGGGTGTGTGTGGTTGGGTGTGTGTGGTTGGGTGTGTGTGGTTGGGTGTGTGTGTGGTTGGGTGTGTGTGTGTGGTTGGGTGTGGGTGTGTGTGGGGGTGTGTGTGGGTGTGGTTGGGTGTGTGTGGGTGTGGTTGGGTGTGTGGTTGGGTGTGTGGTTGTGTGTGTGTGTGTGTGGTTGGGTGTGTGGTTGTGTGTGTGTGTGTGTGGTTGGGTGTGTGTGTGTGGTTGGGTGTGTGTGTGGTTGGGTGTGTGTGTGTGTGTGGTTGGGTGTGTGTGTGTGTGTGGTTGGGTGTGTGTGTGTGTGTGGTTGGGTGTGTGTGTGTGTGTGGTTGGGTGGGTGTGTGTGTGGTTGGGTGTGTGTGTGGTTGGGTGTGTGTGTGGTTGGGTGTGTGTGGTTGTGTGTGTGTGTGGTTGGGTGTGTGTGTGTGGTTGGGTGTGTGTGTGGTTGGGTGTGTGTGTGTGGTTGGGTGTGTGTGTGGTTGGGTGTGTGTGTGGTTGGGTGTGTGTGTGTGGTTGGGTGTGTGTGTGTGGTTGGGTGTGTGTGTGTGGTTGGGTGTGTGTGTGTGGTTGGGTGTGTGTGTGTGGTTGGGTGTGTGTGTGTGTGGTTGTGTGTGGTTGGGTGTGTGTGTGGTTGGGTGTGTGGTGGGGTGTGTGTGGGTGTGGTTGGGTGTGTGTGTGGGTGTGGTTGGGTGTGTGGTTGAGTGTGTGGGTGTGTGGTTGGGTGTGTGTGTGTGGTTGTGTGTGTGTGTGTGGTTGGGTGTGTGTGTGTGGTTGGGTGTGTGTGTGTGGTTGGGTGTGTGTGTGTGTGGTTGGGTGTGTGTGTGTGTGGTTGGGTGTGTGTGTGGTTGGGTGTGTGTGGGTGTGTGGGGGTGTGTGTGGGTGTGGTTGGGTGTGTGGGGGTGTGTGTGGGTGTGGTTGGGTGTGTGTGTGTGTGTGGTTGGGTGTGTGGGGGTGTGTGTGGGTGTGGTTGGGTGTGTGTGTGTGTGGTTGGGTGTGTGTGTGTGTGTGGTTGGGTGTGTGTGTGGTTGGGTGTGTGTGTGGTTGGGTGTGTGTGGGTGTGTGGGGGTGTGTGTGGGTGTGGTTGGGTGTGTGTGTGTGTGTGGTTGGGTGTGTGTGTGTGTGTGGTTGGGTGTGTGGGGGTGTGTGTGGGTGTGGTTGGGTGTGTGGTTGAGTGTGTGTGTGTGTGGTTGGGTGTGTGTGTGTGGTTGGGTGTGTGTGTGTGGTTGGGTGTGTGTGTGTGTGGTTGGGTGTGTGTGTGTGTGGTTGGGTGTGTGTGTGGTTGGGTGTGTGTGTGGTTGGGTGTGTGTGGGTGTGTGGGGGTGTGTGTGGGTGTGGTTGGGTGTGTGGGGGTGTGTGTGGGTGTGGTTGGGTGTGTGGGGGTGTGTGTGGGTGTGGTTGGGTGTGTGTGTGTGTGTGGTTGGGTGTGTGGGGGTGTGTGTGGGTGTGGTTGGGTGTGTGTGTGTGTGGTTGGGTGTGTGTGTGTGTGGTTGGGTGTGTGTGTGGTTGGGTGTGTGTGGGTGTGTGGGGGTGTGTGTGGGTGTGTGGGGGTGTGTGTGGGTGTGGTTGGGTGTGTGTGTGTGTGTGGTTGGGTGTGTGTGTGTGGTTGGGTGTGTGGGGGTGTGTGTGGGTGTGGTTGGGTGTGTGTGTGTGTGTGTGGTTGGGTGTGTGTGTGTGTGTGGTTGGGTGTGTGTGTGTGTGTGTGGTTGGGTGTGTGTGTGTGTGTGTGGTTGGGTGTGTGTGTGTGTGTGTGGTTGGGTGTGTGTGTGTGTGTGTGGTTGGGTGTGTGTGTGTGTGTGTGGTTGGGTGTGTGTGTGTGTGTGTGGTTGGGTGTGTGTGTGTGTGTGTGGTTGGGTGTGTGTGTGTGTGTGTGGTGGTGTGTGTGTGTGTTGTGTGTGTGTGGTTGGGTGTGTGTGTGTGGGTGTGTGTGTGTGTGTGTTGGTTGGGTGTGTGCGTGTGGTTGGGGTGTGGGTGTTGTGGGTGCGTGTGGTGGGGGTGTGGTGTGGTGGGTGTGCGTGTGGTTGGGGGTGTGCGTGTGGTTGGGTGTGTGCGTGTGGTTGGGGGTGTGCGTGTGGTTGGGGGTGTGCGTGTGGTTGGGGGTGTGCGTGTGGTTGGGGGTGTGCGTGTGGTTGGGGGTGTGGTGTGGTTGGGGGTGTGCGTGTGGTTGGGGGTGTGCGTGTGGTTGGGGGTGTGCGTGTGGTTGGGGGTGTGCGTGTGGTTGGGGGTGTGCGTGTGGTTGGGGGTGTGCGTGTGGTTGGGGGTGTGCGTGTGGTTGGGGGTGTGCGTGTGGTTGGGGGTGTGCGTGTGGTTGGGGGTGTGCGTGTGGTTGGGGTGTGCGTGTGGTTGGGGGTGTGCGTGTGGTTGGGGGTGTGCGTGTGGTTGGGGGTGTGCGTGTGGTTGGGGGTGTGCGTGTGGTTGGGGGTGTGCGTGTGGTTGGGGGTGTGCGTGTGGTTGGGGGTGTGCGTGTGGTTGGGGGTGTGCGTGTGGTTGGGGGTGTGCGTGTGGTTGGGGGTGTGCGTGTGGTTGGGGGTGTGCGTGTGGTTGGGGGTGTGCGTGTGGTTGGGGGTGTGCGTGTGGTTGGGGGTGTGCGTGTGGTTGGGGGTGTGCGTGTGGTTGGGGGTGTGCGTGTGGTTGGGGGTGTGCGTGTGGTTGGGGGTGTGCGTGTGGTTGGGGGTGTGCGTGTGGTTGGGGGTGTGCGTGTGGTTGGGGGTGTGCGTGTGGTTGGGGGGTGTGCGTGTGGTTGGGGGTGTGCGTGTGGTTGGGGGTGTGCGTGTGGTTGGGGGTGTGCGTGTGGTTGGGGGTGTGCGTGTGGTTGGGGGTGTGCGTGTGGTTGGGGGTGTGCGTGTGGTTGGGGGTGTGCGTGTGGTTGGGGGTGTGCGTGTGGTTGGGGGTGTGCGTGTGGTTGGGGGTGTGCGTGTGGTTGGGGGTGTGCGTGTGGTTGGGGGTGTGCGTGTGGTTGGGGGTGTGCGTGTGGTTGGGGGTGTGCGTGTGGTTGGGGGTGTGCGTGTGGTTGGGGGTGTGCGTGTGGTTGGGGGTGTGCGTGTGGTTGGGGGTGTGCGTGTGGTTGGGGGTGTGCGTGTGGTTGGGGGTGTGCGTGTGGTTGGGGGTGTGCGTGTGGTTGGGGGTGTGCGTGTGGTTGGGGGTGTGCGTGTGGTTGGGGGTGTGCGTGTGGTTGGGGGTGTGCGTGTGGTTGGGGGTGTGCGTGTGGTTGGGGGTGTGCGTGTGGTTGGGGGTGTGCGTGTGGTTGGGGGTGTGCGTGTGGTTGGGGGTGTGCGTGTGGTTGGGGGTGTGCGTGTGGTTGGGGGTGTGCGTGTGGTTGGGGGTGTGCGTGTGGTTGGGGGTGTGCGTGTGGTTGGGGGTGTGCGTGTGGTTGGGGGTGTGCGTGTGGTTGGGGGTGTGCGTGTGGTTGGGGGTGTGCGTGTGGTTGGGGGTGTGCGTGTGGTTGGGGGTGTGCGTGTGGTTGGGGGTGTGCGTGTGGTTGGGGGTGTGCGTGTGGTTGGGGGTGTGCGTGTGGTTGGGGGTGTGCGTGTGGTTGGGGGTGTGCGTGTGGTTGGGGGTGTGCGTGTGGTTGGGGGTGTGCGTGTGGTTGGGGGTGTGCGTGTGGTTGGGGGTGTGCGTGTGGTTGGGGGTGTGCGTGTGGTTGGGGGTGTGCGTGTGGTTGGGGGTGTGCGTGTGGTTGGGGGTGTGCGTGTGGTTGGGGGTGTGCGTGTGGTTGGGGGTGTGCGTGTGGTTGGGGGTGTGCGTGTGGTTGGGGGTGTGCGTGTGGTTGGGGGTGTGCGTGTGGTTGGGGGTGTGCGTGTGGTTGGGGGTGTGCGTGTGGTTGGGGTGGTGCTGTGGTTGGGGGTGTGCGTTGTGGTTGGGGGTGTGCGTGTGGTTGGGGGTGTGCGTGTGGTTGGGGGTGTGCGTGTGGTTGGGGGGTGTGGGTGGGTGGGTGGGTGGGTGGGTGGGTGGGTGGGTGGGTGGGTGGGTGTGTGGTTGGGTGGGTGTGTGTGTGTGGTTGGGTGGGTGTGTGTGTGTGGTTGGGTGGGTGTGTGTGTGTGGTTGGGTGGGTGTGTGTGTGTGGTTGGGTGGGTGTGTGTGTGTGGTTGGGTGGGTGTGTGTGTGTGGTTGGGTGGGTGTGTGTGTGTGGTTGGGTGGGTGTGTGTGTGGTTGGGTGGTGTGTGTGTGGTTGGGTGGGTGTGTGTGTGGTTGGGTGGGTGTGTGTGTGGTTGGGTGGGTGTGTGTGTGGTTGGGTGTGTGTGTGGCTGGGTGGGTGTGTGGTTGGGGGTGTGTGTGGTTGGGGGTGTGTGTGGTTGGGGGTGTGTGTGGTTGGGGGTGTGCGTGTGGTTGGGTGTGCGTGTGGTTGGGTGTGTGTGTGGTTGGGTGTGTGTGTGTGGTTGGGTGTGTGTGGTTGGGTGGGTGTGTGTGGTTGGGTGGGTGTGTGTGTGGTTGGGTGGGTGTGTGTGTGGTTGGGTGGGTGTGTGTGGTTGGGTGGGTGTGTGTGGTTGGGTGTGTGTGGGGTTGGGTGTGTGTGGGGTTGGGTGTGTGTGGGGTTGGGTGTGTGTGGGGTTGGGTGTGTGTGGGGTTGGGTGTGTGGGGTTGGGTGTGTGGGGTTGGGTGTGTGGGGTTGGGTGTGTGGGGTTGGGTGTGTGGGGTTGGGTGTGTGGGGTTGGGTGTGTGGGGTTCGGTGTGGTTGGGTGGGT